>NC_056743.1:1564853261-1564874473 GCF_019279795.1 Protopterus annectens | reverse complement strand
GTCCCACTGATCAGTCTCAGATTCGAGTCCATTTTCCAAGGAAGTGCATTTTGAGATTTAGACTTCTAGCACTGAGTAGCATTACCCGCAGTTTTTGCTTGCCTGTTCCTGTTATGGTGGTAAATTTGTCATTTGAACCTTTCCTAATAAAGGCAGTATAGGGGCAGCAAGAGCCTTAGCCAGTATCCAGAATCCCAGGGGCGACAGGTGCAGGCCATCTCTGGCAAAGCATTGTGGTCTGTTGACCATGTCATCCCAGGCAGACAGATACTGGATCCCCCTAGAATGACACCAGAAGCTTAGCCAATTGTTGAAGTCAATCATTTTGTCCTTGTACTGCGGTATCATTCTGGGTGATGGCAGGATGCTACTCAGGGCTAGGGTCATACCTGCCTGGGCTACAAGATCAGAGAGCTCTTCCATGTCTCTTTTCATGTAGTCCAGGGAGGTACATCTCAGGTCATTCACACCAACATGGACAATCACAGAGTCATATTTGTACTTGTTGTGGGGTGACCTGAGTGCATGGGTTATGTGGCGAATCCTGGCACCTGACTGGCAGTTGACAGTAACCTTCTCCTTGTTTAGCCTGGGACATCAGTTTGCCTAACTATAGAGTCACCTATGACTAGTGTGTTGGGTACGTTGTTTTGCCTTATGGGCTGTGGTTGAGTGTCACACTGAGTCTGTGGGCTATGTGTCATTTGGGTTGTGTTGGGGGGGTGGAGGTTGCTTGTGTTTCTGCGTTGGAGGTCTCTATTGCTTGAGCAGATTATTATTGAAACCCTCCGTGAATGTTTTTGTGTTTCTGTGTGTGGATTTTGGTGGTGTAGGTTTAGTGGGATTATGTGATGAGTGTGGTGTGGTGCAAGTGTTTACCTTCTCCTCTTGAGTGTCAAGTTCAGTCTTGGTTAGAGACAGCTTTACCTCCAGTTTGGCTAGATAAGTGAATCTCTCACAGGTTGTAGTGTTGGGTGGTAGTAGGAGAGGATTGTCTGTGTCCATGAGGCAATTGCTACATTGCCCCAAGATGCCCAGATTCATCACATAGACAGGAGAGAACACTGGGAACTGACCCTTGGACATGCCTGAATAAAAAACTATTTTCCTTTAGACAAGTGAGGAAAGTGAGTACGAGAGCTGTTTTTCTCTAAGCAAGTGAGGAAAATAAGTACAAAAACTGTTTTCCTCTAGGTAATGAGGCAGGTTGAGTGCTGTAGTAATTTGTAGCTTATTTAGTGTTTACAACAAGTTCTGAACAATTGCTGACCATGAATAAGCAAGGCAACAAATAAGATCTGGGGTATGAGATTAGGGAGCAAGGTCTTGTTACTCCAGGGCTGAAGTCTTTGGAATTGCATGGTCTCGGATCTGAAAACCCTCAGGTTGAAGCAGGACAGTAAAGATAATATCAGAGCTAGTATTGCCTTATATGCTGCATTTATTATTCTTTTCCAGTCTACCATTTCTGTTCTGGCTTCAGTTATAAAATGTACTATTTGTGGTTTAGCAAAATTACTATTCAGATTTTGCATATATTCTTTGAATTCTAACATTAGACTCATATATGCAAGTTGATCTGAATTCAGTAACTTATGTTTGTTTAACTTCATCAGATTTGATTAACTCACCCCTTTTATCATCTGCTTCCAAAATCTCAAGTCTTTGTTCTTTCTTCTCCAAATGCTCATTACATTTTCATCTGTGTCTTTCTTATTAGTACTTAAAGATTTACATAATACTTATATGTATATAAGACTGCATATAGCTTCTCTTTATATTTCCTTCCTAGATCTGCCCACATGCCCATGTGAGATCCTGTCATTACCTCATCTAGCATTATTTCTATCATCTTCTTCCATTTAGGCATCTATTCCATATCCTCAATCAAATATATTAAGTTGCATGGCCTTCTAGTATGCCTCCAGAGCCGGAAGTCTCAAACTACCCTGCCCCTTTGTCAGTTTTATTTATTTTTTTATTACACTTTTTTTTCTTTTGTTATTCCAAAGAAATCTAATCTTTCAGTTGATACGTACAAGTATGACCTACATAAAGAACCAGTGACACCAAAAATATTGTGATCATGCATGTCTTACTGTTGATGCTCACAAGTGACAATTTCCATACTCTTATTATCTTACTTATAATATTTTGAGTAATTTCTTGTCACATTTCTTTAGCTGCTTATTCAATATCCCATTTCAACCAAACTTCCAAGTATCTCATCTTGCCATGATTCCACAGAAAAGGGAAGTTCTCTACCAAATCACATGTCAGGGCATAATTCTTTCCTATAGTATTTGTTTTTGCTTCACGCACTTTATATCCCACTATGTTATTAAAATATTGCACTATATTACATATATTTGTTTCAGATTGGTAAGATATATTGGGCCAGATTCAGAGAGACTTATGCTTGGTGTAAGGCCTATCTATCCAGCAGACTTACATCAAGACTATTCAGCAAGCTCTGCACGGCATGCAGGAATAGTGCAAGAGCTGCTACACGCAATATGCCGACAAGTGATCCAGGAACAAGCTCCCGGGATATGCACAAGCGCTCCTACACTATTCCTGCATGGACACAGCTTCTGTATGCCAATTACCTCATTTGATGGTGAAAACCATGCAAATGAGGAAAATTAGTGATGCAGGAAGCAGGCAAGCGTCTGAGCAGGAATAGTGTAACCTGCTGAAATATATTCGGTTACTAACCGAATGCATTTCTGCAAATTACGAAACAGAAGTATGACAGCTGGAAAGAAAGCATGTATTCAATATAGTAGGCATGCCAATGGCCATTGGCATGGGCAATAGTTGCAAAATTATAAAAAAAATAACTTTTTTGTGGCCAATTTCAGCCACTTAAGCATAGGGCAGCGGTGTGCAAATGGGATTGGCCCAAAAATAAGGAAAAAAGTTGGAAATAAGCTTTTAAACCCAAATCAGCATTCTGCCATAATAGTCAATGGCATGCATAAGACAACAATACTATGGAATAGTGGTTGCTAAGGGGGAAGGCTGAGTGTCAGTTTTGTAACCATGCATTAGCAGTCAATTTTATGCAAATGAAGGGATTGATACTGAATCACAGATTTCCCCTGAGTGTTAGCTTGCACCCAACCATGTAGGTGCAGCAACACCATGGTGTAAGCATAAGAGGTAGATGACCTCGTAAGGGAGAGTGTCATGCATGCTGTAAGCTTACTGGAGCTCTGTGGCCTGTGTTTGCCCTTAGCTAAGCACAGCTAAGGAAAGGGCTGTGTCTGAGGCTACCTAGCAGTGTTTACATTGCCTAAATGGGTGTGCGTGCCACGTACTGGGTTTTAAACCAAAGAAAATCAAACAAAAACACAGGAAATAGCAGCTCTGTTCACATATGAGTACTGGGTATGCGGGCTGCACCTTGAGGCTTAAACGGGAAGGCAATGGGAAGGGAAAACAGCAGTAGGAAGACAATCAAGGAGAACTAGCATAGCTGGCAGATGAAATGTATCAGAATCAACCAATTACACAGGCAGCAGCCCAGCTCATTACACCACTATAAACTATGCAAACACCTTTCACTCTATTTTTTCCCACAAACTCTACACCACCGGTGTACACAGACAGGGAAATTTTACCTGACAAAACTAACAAAATGATAGGGGCTGCTGTCACTCTCATACATCAATATGTGGAAGAGGCTGAGGGTGGTGAGGATGAGAATGCGGATGACCAACCCACAGTGAGGAGAAGAAGAGTGTACAGACCCAGGTTAACCTACCAGGGGCTACATGAGCTGGAGATAGTGGAGCGCTATAGGGTGGACAGGGACATCCTACAGCAAATTGATGAGCTGTGCCGTCCATGCCTCACACACAGAACCAACAAAGGGGAACCCATCCCAGTGGATACCAAGGTATGTGTAGGGTTAAGAATACTAGCCACAGGTACCTTCCAAAGGCCAACTGGGGATATCATGGGGATCTCACAGGCATCAGCATTCAGAGTACTCCAGCAGTTCCTGGATGCCATGTTGGCACATGCCGGTGAGCACATATTTCCTCAACACCCGTGAGGCGTTGGCCAGCAATATGCATCTCTTCCACCAAATAGCAGAATACCCTGAGGTAGTGGGTGCTATAGACTGCATGCACATACACATCAAAGCACCTCCCGGTGAGTGGGGTAGGGTCTACATAAATGGCAAGGGCTTCCCCTCCATCAACTGTCAGGTCATGTGTGATACCCAGGGCATTATCTTGAATGCGTGTGCTGGCAGCCCTGGAAGCTATCATGACTCCCACATCTGGCATATGACACAGCTGTACCAGAGATTTGCCACTGGGGACATCCCATATGGCCACATAGTAGGGGATGCTGGTTGCAGTGGAGCCATGTCTGATGACACCCATCAGAAATGCACACACACCCGAACAAGAACTTTATAATGAGTCACACACACAAAGCAGAATCATAATAGAGCATGTGTTTGGGATGCTCAAGTCATGGTTCTGGTGCCTGGACATATCCGGTGGAGCCTTGCAGTCCTCTCCAGCTATGTGTACACAAATTTTCATTTTATGTACCATGCTACACAATATAATCCTGTGGAAACAACTGCAGCAGGAACAGCAAGGAGCAGGGCCACACAGCCCCCCACCATTGCCAAGGCCAGCACAGGCACAGAGGGACTCGGAGGAGGAACAACCAGAGCCTGCCCATGTAGGCAGAAGGAGGCATGCCTAATATGCCCAGGCTTTGGCAAAGAGGCAATGCATAGCACATACACTGACATGGTAGGGACCAAGGAATGACACCTCTCTCTGACTTGCACATACAGTAAAAGGGATGCCAAACATGACACTACCTGTGCTTTACCATGTATAGAGAGTGTACTATGTGCATCCAACATAGTCAGCCCTCCAGCACCATCCTCAATATGGCACAGCCACAAGGTAAGTCACTCTCACTATCAATTGCTGAATGTAGTAGTATGTTCTGCTAGTTGTATCTATGGTATGGATGTGAGCATGCAAGGGAATCGGGTGGCTGAATGGTACGGCAGCAGATAGTGGACACGTATATGGGCAGGATGAAATCCATAACAAATACTGTTGCCAACAAAGTAGGCAGTACTAGACAAGGTGACAAATCCCACTGTAGTACATGTGGTGGCCCAATTGCGTGTCCATATGACACACACATACATGTCAGTAAGGCTCATATCCAGTAACAGCCTCAGCCAGCAGGACAGGTGTAGATGACCATAAAGAAAGGCTGTGCTAAGGCCTCCAATTGATGGCAGTGGAGAACAGCCCCCCTCCAGATCTACACAGACAGACTACAAAAAGTCTGGCAGTTGCATGTTAGTTCTGAAGGGTAAGAAGTCTGAAACTGAAACGTAGGTCAATAAAACCTAAGATCTGTACTCTACTGATATGCCTCTAGTCTGCATGATAGGTCAGAATACAAAACAAAATGGAAGCCAAGAGACTACCTGAAATGCCAGTACAGTCATAGCAAATGTTTACAGTTGTCAGGTGCCCCCCGCCCACAATCCTATGCAGAAATGCAGTAACATGTACGTGTGGGTTTAATAACAGTGAAGCACAGATTACCTGAGCTGGCCCAATTTACAGGACAGATTGTTGTATGTGTACAATATGCAGGGGGTCTGTGTGTTAGGTTGTGTGTTCTATATTGTGTGGAAGTGGTCAGCATGTAGGCATGGAGGGTTGTGTCTCGGTGGCCTATTGCCAGTACTGTTAATGACAGGGCCATGTTCTGACAACTGCAGTGCCAACCACAATGCATCCCGGCAAGACCTAATTCAGCAGCCATCCATACTCACTGTTCAGATGCCAATATCTGTCACCATCTGAAAGATGGACATGCCATGAATGTGGGCCCAGACATACACACAGTACACAGGTGGAAGTACCCTAGACAGAGTACATAAAATGTAACTGTCAACTGCACACACCTTTGGAATTGTACATACAGGTTAGTAGCACATTAGTTGTCCGTGTAATATGGAATACTGATGTAGTCTGGCTAATGACTGGCAGACCACAAAAGGCACAGTTATGAAGTAGTGAGAGACTGCCTATGTCCCTGCACAATGCAGCATAAGGGGAATTTCCCAGGTATATCTGTGAGTCAGCTACAAGAAGCTTCCATATCACACATGCACTCAGTTCACCCCACCATCAGCCACAGCTTTATCACAGGTCATATCCCTGCTGTTGAGAATGAATACAGTATGACCCCCACTTCTGTATGATAATACCTACAGAATGCAGCATGCTGAAGAGGTGTCCCATGCAGGTGTGTCCCTAGCTGTAAGCAGCACCCTGCCAGCATCCAGACCAATGGATTAATATGGACAGGAAGTATTGCTATTAACATCTTGCACACTTACCCTGTCACCCCAGGGGAATCCAGTGGCTCGCAGCCTGGGAATGTAGGAGTGACAGAATGCACTGGCCTGCTAGAGATGGCCTGCATCACTACCAATTGTCCTACAGTCCTCTGTCAAAGGCCTGTGCCTCACCCATACCGCCAATGTATGTTATCTCATGGGGTCCAAACTAATAACATAGTCCACAGGACACAAATGCAAGGCCATGTTGACAAATCTCAATAGCATGTCCACCATGTCCTACTGCATGAACTGTGGACCAACCCCTAAATACTGCTGTGATAAAGGGGTAATGATACTTCTCAGATATCGCTCGCATAATGTTAGGAAGAGGATAGAATAACAGAGTGAGGGGAGTGTAGAAGCATGGACGCCATGGAGTGTGTGAAGTCTGAAACTCTGATGTGTACCCATACTACTCCTGTCTGCAAACCCAGTAATGGGTGGCTACAAACCTGCTTGTAAACCACAATGTGAAGGGGAACTGACCAGATATATGAGCCCTGCCTCTGGGTAACCTGGGTGAATCTGTACAGCTGAGAGGTATGGCCACAGCAGGATATGGCTATTCTGTTACGTCGATAGATGTACAAGCAGGGGATCCTCAGCCACCACAGTACCAAGGTACTGGACCATTTACGCAGACC
Source organism: Protopterus annectens (assembly GCF_019279795.1). NCBI lineage: Eukaryota > Metazoa > Chordata > Ceratodontiformes > Protopteridae > Protopterus > Protopterus annectens. Next base: position 1,564,867,417 of record NC_056743.1, on the reverse strand, counting down.
CATCAGTAAGTGTCTGCAGCTATCCCTCCAGAATGGCATGAATGTGCAAAAATATGTAGGCTGCAGATCACAATACTGGATGCAGCTTCATTCATCTTGTATTTACCAGGAAATAACTGTGAGCAAATAAGTATATCTGTCGGTAGTTGATGACATAATACATCACAGTATAAAACAGTATGTCTGAATATTTCTGCTAACACAAACCATGCAACACAGACACCAATAGTTACAGTATCCCACTATCTTTCACCCATTGTGACTCAATATTGTCAACCTATCTATAGATATCCTGCAGAAACAGGTTGCTAGTTGTAGGTGTAGAACACAAAATCCTGCACTGGCGTATAACCTACCTGTAATGGATTCACACACTCAATACAGAAGGTCATACTGGGCATGCTCCTACACTTAGAGAAATGAAGCCCATGTCTGACAACAGCAGTGGACTATACACATCTGTCAGGTGCAGATGTCTGTGCACACACGCCACATTCCACACCATTCATGCTTTGTACACACATTGGATAGGGATACTCACACATATCCAAGGCCAACACACTATAATAGGTCAAACATGCATACACAGAGATGTGGGGAAGAGAGAGACAGACAGTGACAGAGAGATTTCCATCATGAGGCCTGTCCCACCCACCACACATCCAATTGGCCAATATTACATGATGTGCCGATGTCAATCACTGTAGACATTTGCTTTTGGTATCCCTCAGCCCTGTAGTGTCTGTGGTGCTTGTGATAACTGTGTAAATTGATAGTACAAATCAGCATTCATCTAGCATTTGTATACCCAGTCCTGTCAAATGTAAAGTTGTGTGTGACTGAGTGTTGTGTTTCCAGAGGAATGGTTTATGGCCCATTCACACACAATGCACTTCCCATTGCCCACGTTAGCATTCATGCTGATGTCAGTCACCATGAAATAACCCTCTGGCCAACTCTCAGCCCCATAACCTCTGTGGAGCTTGTGATAACTGTGTAATGCTATAGGGTAACATACTAGTTAGGTAGGAGTTCTAATCCCAGACATGGCAACTGTGAAATTGTGTGTGTGTAGAAATTAATGATTTTGAGGCAATTCACAGTCACTACACCTCCCATTGCCCTACTTTAGCAAGCCTGCTGTCAGTCACCTTGAAATACCCCTTTGGACAAGGGCCAGCCCCATAAGCTCTGTGGCGCTTGTGATAAATGTGTAATGCTATAGTGTAACATACTAGTTAGGTAGGAGTTCTAATCCCAGACATGGCAACTGTGAAACTCTGTGTGTGTGTGTGTGTGTGTGTGTGTGTGTGTGTGTGTGTGTGTGTGTGTGTCTGTGTGTGCAGGCGTGGGTGTGTGTGTGCGGGCGCACAGAGATTAATGATTTTGAGGCCATTCACAGTCACTACACCTCCCATTGCCCTACATCTTCACAGCTCCAATGGCTTAGTGGTTAACTGCTGCGACTATAGTGTACAGGGTCCTGGGTTCAAGACCTGCAAGGGCTGTTTATTTTGTTGCTAGGCAGAACAAGGACTGTTGGATACAGAGTGGTTAAGGCAGTTTTGAGCAGCTTTAAGTGGGTTTGCGCAGTGGCAAGCAATGCTAACTTCTGATTAAATAAGCTTATAGACAGCCTGACAGTGCTTAATCTGTGTAGCCATTGCTTGCTGCCATGCAGTCTTAAACACACTTACTACTGCTTAAAAGTGCTTACTCCTGCTTATCCCCGTGCTAATTTCTTTAAGAGAAAAAAAAAGGGGTGATAGGAAAGTGGTGAAAAAGGACGCACGCAGAGGGAAAGACAACAGGGAAAGTAGCTAGGGATGTGCAGGATGGGTGTAGGGAAAGTCCATAGCCGTCCATTTCTTCTACTGCAACAGCTGTGCATATATACTAAATTTGGAGCTAGATTTGGACACTCAAACCCCTGAGAGAGGGGTGAGGACAACAAAAAAGTGATGTGAAGCCAATTAGACCAGATTACATGTGTCCAGTGGACATGTGTATGAAATGGACAGCTATGTATGGGGGGGGATTGCCATTTTTTTAAGATGAGAGTGGGATGTTGGGGAAGGATAATAGGTATATTTGGGGAGGTAGGTTGGGTAGGAAGACAGACAAGACAGCATACAGGGGCGGTATATAACACATGTAGGGGTAAACACCTTGGACTGGGAGGGGTGTTTGGAAATCAGAAGCCCATGAGCCCTCAAATGGAAAGAGTGGGACTGACGTCCCCACCCGTGGGCAGTCACCACTGCACCTTCATGGCCCCGATGGTGGCTGTGCTGGGGGCTGAGCAGGAGGGGAAGACTAACCCTTTAAATGTACCACGCGGCCCTCAAGCTGGTGTAGCAGATCTCCAAACCCCCCTATTCGGAGCTCGCTATGCACCAATCCCTGGACCTGACTTTGACAGGATCCTGTCCATGCCAGCTCCCGGGGGGGGGACAAGCCCCATTCCCTGAGGCGGTTCCACCTGAAGGTGGTGCAGGACCAGCGACGAGGAGGTTCCGGGATGGGTCCCAGATGTGTTGGGGCCCGGTGCCATGGCCAGATGAGTTGGGACCACTGGGACCGGGCTTCCAAAATGTGCTATGGTGTTGCAGTTTTAAAATATATGTGGGTTAGTAATAGTCAACACAATCCAGGATTAGTTATAACAGCATGCATAAATATTCCCATTAACTCAAAACAGATTTGGAACAGTTGCATAGCAAACAGAACACATGCATATATGGAACCACAGTGGCCATTGCAATGGCATGCAGGTTACATTGATAGCAACAGTCCACCAATGATAGTATTTCAACATGGAACATTAATAGAAACACATTTCAATATTTATTGAACAATAGGACATATGTCCCAGCAGTAAGTTTGGTGTAAACATACCCATTGATTTGTGTATTTTGATTATTGTTGCAGATATGGTGGGGGGAGATGTCAATTAACTTGTATATCCTTGTAGTACTTTAATGATCACCCCTCTAATCATTAAGGTACAGGTATTATTACAATACCCTTGGTTTGGGCAGTGGTATGGTTGTACACAGTGTATACTTCAACTGGCTTATAGCTAAATTCTAAATCTCTTACCTGGTAGACCTGTGGAGGGAATGTTTGTTAAGACTATCTCACTGTTTCTACACATATTCCCAGATTCCGAGTTAATATTATGCACATACCTCAATCTCTTAATGCACACACTCTGAACAAAGCGTGATAACATGGGGATACAAATAGGGACAGATTTTGAATATTGCTCTCATAAATATGGAGAGTTGCTAGAGTTACAGGATTTGTTTTAATATACATTTTTTGAAGTTTTTGAGGTCTGAAAATCAAATGCATGTCATTATTTAGTGACTACAATTCTGTGATCATCCCACTGATTTACCAGGGGGACAAAGGAACAGGCAGAAAATATCAGCCAATTATTGGGACAGTCTGAAAAAATCTGTACAGTTGAGAGGTATGATTAAACATACAGCTTACTACCACTCCCAGGATTCGGACCATGGCTGTGTCTGCTAAAAATACAGCAATTTAAGTTTCAGCAGAGTGCGCTATTTGGTTATAGCTGTCTATTCCTTTGGTGTTTTCTGTCTAAGTCTCTCTTGGTTGTACAATCTGACCTTGTAATTACAACAGTCTTATACAGACACTCCTAGACATATTTTTATGTAGCACAGTGTGAGAAACAGTGGTTGACACAACAGTACTATCCTGATATCAGATGTTACTGAATGCTACATGTCAGGCCATACTATACCAGACTAAACACTACCAGTCCAGGATTTAAATCTTTATTGGCAGGCACAGTTTTCTTATCTGGCAGACCTGTGGAGGGAATGTTTGTTAACACTACCTGACTGTTTCTACACATATTCCCAGATTACAAGTTAATATTATGCACATACCTCTCAATCTCTTAATGCACATGCTCTGGACAAAGCTTGTCAACATGGGGGTACAAATAGGGACATGTTTTGAATATTGCTCTCATAAACTTGGAGAACTGCTAGAGTGACATGATTTGTTTTAATATACATTTTCTAAAGGTTTTGAGGTCTGAAAAATCAAATGTATGTCATTATTTAGTGACTACAATTCTGAGATCATCCCACTGATTTGCCAGGGGGACAAAGGAATAGGCAGAAAATATGAGCCAGTTATCTGGACATTCTGAAAAAATCTGTACAGTTGAGACGTATGATTATGCATATAGCTTACTACCACTCCCAGGATTCAAACCATGGCTGTGTCTGCTAAAAATACAATCATTTTAAGTTTCAGCAGAGTATGCTATTTAGATATTGCTGTCTATCTCTTCAGTGTTTTCTGTCTAAGTCTCTCTTGGTTGTACAATCTGATCTTGTACTTACAACAGTCTTATACAGTTATTCCTAGACATTTTTTTTATGTAGCACAGTGTGGGTAACAGTGGTTAACACATTACTATTCAGATAATGCAACAATAAATGCCATACAATTCCAGACTAAACACAACCAGTCCAGGATTTAGAGCTTTATTGCCAGGCAGTTACAGTTTTATTTAAATATGACCTATATGGGATTATTACTGTTATATTGTCTGGTTTATTCAGTACAACCCATACACAGTTTTTATACTTCCAGGTGATTTCCCACTACTTTATATTTATTTGGTAAGATTATTACAAGCAGGATTGTTACTCACCAGCCTTGCGACACAGCCTTTGCAGCCTACTAGCATGGGCATCGTGATTCACAGTCCACTCAGCTGCAGCTGTAAGGGAAACAGAAATATTTAGGCATACCTATCCATCACATACACAGGCTGGACATTAGTAAACAGTTGAGCTCCCTCTTTCTCCACTTCAAGTCAGCATAGTGGCGCCGGACCTGCTCACCAGTCCGGAGTATACCAGTGGCACTGGTAAGATCATGGCCGAGATGGTCCCAGGCTTCCGCTTTATTTTGGGAGCCTTGGTACTGGCCCTGCAGCAGTCTCTTATCATGATTATGTACCAGGGGTCCTACCATGACCTTGGACTACTGTATGCCCCAGCGCTGTGCATGGAAGTGCATGCCCTCACCAACTCCTGCCATACTGCCTACAGTGGGAAGCTGCAACCAGTTATGAGCTGTATTCCCGCCTGTGGGGTTTAAATACGGCTGATTTCCCACCTTTTGCCATGATTGGACAGTTTTAAATATGCTAAGCTAAGCTATGGGCAAACCTGCTTAGCTATGGTTGGTAGTGCTTAAAGGGACAGGTTCAGCACTGATTACCAATGAGCAAATCCACGTAGCTGGGCTACTTATTGCTTAGCAGTCTTATTTACATAATGCTTACACCTGGTAAGCAGAGCTGTGCAATGCTTAGCATTGCTTATTTTTCATTTCATAGACTATCTTCTGTATGGCATTGATTCATCATTCATTACATATTATAAAATTGTTTACTATCCCTGACATCCCCCAATGTGCTTTCATTACATTTATTCATATATGACTATACTGTATGGGGCACTTGTGTTTTTATGGGGGTTTCACAACTTTATTAAACTGACACCTCACATCGGGACCTAATGCAGTACTCCAGTTAACAAATATATGTTATTTAGTAGCTAATAATAAAAAAAAATGTTTATGTACTGCTTTCACATGTAAAATGCAAATTGGTTACAGTGGGGATCAAACTGGGAAAGGCTGCTTGTAAAGCATGCACTTTAACCACTACACTATTGTAGTACTGGTTACACTGGATTTCTCTTGCTATTTAACTTATTGTGCTGTTTAAGCTGGACTAAGCGTAGCTAAGCAACGGGCACAGCTGCGCAGCTACGCTTAAACATTATCGCATTTATAAAAATAAAATATTTGTTGTGTCATTTTATTTGTACCCTTCAGAATAACCCTGCTAATGCTGAACCTGTTATTCTGTCAACTTTCTGCTTTGCGGGACAATTGTCCCTTTTGCTTTGTCCACATTCCTTACTCTGATGGGTTGGGAAGTGTGCTCTATGTGCTTATGCTACCTGTGTCATCCTAACAACTTTTGGCTTGGTAGGGACGATAGTCCCTTATGGCTTTGACCAGATTTATTATCCTGACGGGTTGGGGGTGTTACAAGTGTTCTCGCTCATTTTAAATTGCTGAAAGGCAATTCTGGAGTGCTGCAGATGTGTGTATTGTGAGAGCTCTGCTGTCAGATACACCCCCTGTGCTCATACACTGAACCGTGTCCATTTTAGAGCATGGTAGCGTGCCTTCATAAATAAGCATGGCGCACTGCCGTGCTGACCAGGAATGGTCCCTGCCGTGCAGGAATAACTTATTTCTGCATGGCTGCTTGCTGAATCCCAGGGCAAGTCTTTTAAGATCTAGCCCATTATTTTGTCTGCTAAAAAAATGCTGTTTTCTATATAAGAACTGAAAGAACTGTATGAAATTGTAATAAAGTTGGAATGACTGGAAGAAACACATTATCTTTTAATTACACAGAACTGTGCTGAACAGGTGCCAGTCTCTTCTTTTTGTGCCAAATCTTCTTGTACCTTTCAGAATAAAAGTCTGTACATAAGATCTGATGAAGTTGATTTATTATATAGTAGCAAGCATACAGTAGAGATAGATGTTAACAATATCTGAATCAAATCTTACAGTCTCAAATAACAGTGCTGATAAACTGAAATAGACTGAATTATACTGTCCATAGTTTCTGTACTCAGAATTGTTCCTTTCCTCCTGAATGGACACATTAATACTAACTGTTCTGCCTTCTGTAGTTTCCCGAATGCTGGATACTTGACCTGACTTCTGCACTAAATCTCGTGCCTGTACTGAACTTCTGTGGACTGCACTGCAATTATTTTCTGTGTATCAGTCCAAACTAACTTACTGCCTTCTTTTTCCACAGTATCACTCCTAATAATACTGAAACTCTGTAAATTTCCTACAAGTTTTGCATGCCTCTTTAACCTTGGTTCCCAAGCCTCATACCATCTAAACAAAATATATTTGTACTCAATGTATTGGACATTCTGTTAGCACATTTAATTCTTATCAGTATTCTTGACTGAAGGTTATTTTATATGTAGCCTTCACTGAAACATTCCTTTCTATTGAAACTGCACATAAACTTTAAAATATATAGGCCTGCTTTAATATGGCTACATTTCCAAACTTATGCAAGAATAATACAGTATTTATGTCTAACAAACTACATTTAAGTGAAACTTGATCTTACAACCATATTAAATATATTTGTTACATTATGTTTCAGATTGGTAAGATAACATTGGGCCAGATTCAAAACTTGTGTTCCTTGTAAGACCTATTTATACAGCATACTTACACCAAGACGAAGGGGGGAATTTAATAAAGCCTACACAGGTTTTTTTCTGTGTAGGCATTGCACCGTGCTGCTAACATGGCCGTGAACATTTTTAGATTCAGTAAGAGCTGCTGAGCGGCGTGCATGACCGCGCCAACACAGAAACTTCCATTGCTTGCAAATCACCTCATAAGCAGGTGAATGTTATGCAAATGAGGCAGGCAGAGCAAGCCAGCAAGCAGATAGGCAGTCCTGCAGACCCTGTGTCAGTGTCCGTAGTTTACACACAAAAATTCCTTGATCAGGACTGTAGACAGACAAAAGGGGCTGTAAAAATATGAGTAGCTAGACGGAAATGGCATAGCACACACAGATATGAACAAAACTATCCTCTGTGTGTTCCAAACGTTACAGTAAATATGTTAAAATTATGTTAAAATTATTTTTTTAAATAATCTTGACATGTTTGTGTGGCATGCTGCAGTGCACAGAAAATAAGTTATGTCTTACCATAACATTCCATGTGTGTTGTTGATCATCTGTTCTTGACTTGTGGGTGTACTGTTCCAATCCTTGGAGCCTATCCAGCTGATATATAGCTCGCGTCAGCCAAAAATCTCTCGAGCTGCTGGTCTACCCACAATGCCCTCTCCACATTACCTCAGATCAAGTTTGTAATCATACTGAAGAAGGCACTTTCACTCCAGTCAGAAACTTTGTCTAAGGTATGCCTAACAATAAAAACTCAGGAAAGGATGTTGCTCCACCAGAAATCGAAAGGCAGGGGAGGCGGGAGGGACAAGAATAGATGACGATCAACAACACAGATGGAACATTATTGTAAGACATAACTTCTTTATCTGACGTTGTCAATCTTCATCTATTCTTGACTTGTGGGACAGAGTCCCCAGCTACCTTAGATCCTGGGTGGCCCTATGGAAGAATATTCCTGAGAACCATAAAACCAAAGGAGGCTCACCCCCTGGAGACCATATCCAATTTGCAATGAGTAATAAAAGTATGTGGTTTAGCCCAAGTGGCAGCTGCTTACATTTCTGACATAGAAGCTTTAGAATGAAAAACAGCTGAAGTCGCCACAGATCTGGTAGAATGTGCCTTCACTGGCATAGGGAGAAATAAGTTTTCTTTTGTGTAAATGATGGAAATGCAATTCCTTAACCATTTAGACAGAGTAACCTTAGACACAGTTGCCCAAGGTTGCACTTGCAAAGGACACAAGTAACTGTTTGATTGCCTAAGGTGTTTAGTTTTATCCAGATAAAAACACAACTGCCTGTGCACATCCAAAAGGTACAGGCAGTATTCGCCTTTATTAGAAAACTTTGGGAAAAATACAGGCACGTTTATGGATTGATTGACATTGGTCTCTGAAATCACTTTAGATAGAAAGGTTGGGTTTGTTCTGAGTGATACTCTGTCTTTATGGAAAACTAAATAAGGGGCTTTAGAAAATAGAGCCTGTAATTTGGAGACTGATCACGCTGAAGTGACAGCCATGAGAAGCAACGCTTTCCAAGAAAGAAATTTTAAGTCACAGGTGGCTGCAGGTTCAAACGGGGGTAAAGGAAGAGATTGCAGTACAATAGTCAAGCCCCATGGCAGTAGCAGATCCTTGAAAGGGGGCTTTAAATGGATGGTGCCTTTATGGAAAAACTTTACAAAGCCTATAGGAGATTAAAGGCTGGTCACAGATACAGTTATGGAAATTTGAAATAGCTGCTAAGATAACCTTAATTGTAGAAGCAGAAGCTCCTTTATCAAAAATTTTAGTTAGAAACTCCAGAACCAAGGAGGGGTCCTCTGTTGGCGCAGCCCAAAGAGGCAAGGCCAGCTCCATAGAAAAACTCGGCATTGGCTTTAAACCCCTCAGGCCTGATGGTAAAGACACCTTCCTGGGGACCCAACAGTGCCAAAGGCACCAAAGGCATCAGAGACAGACTCAGCATTGAAGACAAGAAAATAGTTGGTGCCAAAGTCATTGGTACTTGCAAAATTGGAGTCCAGAGCTCTAAAGCCTGTGAGGACGTTAGAGGAGGAGAATAATAAGGGGTCATGGGGTGAAACCCCCTGCACCACAGAGGAGAGGGGGCTAAGAAGATGAAGAAGGACACCTGGCTGTCAGGACCTGATCCACCAACCTAACAATATCCACTTCTGAGAGACTTCTGGTGGAGGGAACAGACAACCCAGAAGGAGACTTGGGTCTGTCCATGAAAGGGCTAGGGGAGTTGCCCAATGAAGGGATCCAAGGAGGGGGAATAATTGGTCCTGGGTTGGATAGAAACATTAGGCTTCAGCACCATCTGCAGGACTGTGGGGGATAACAGTGCTGGCACAGCCGTAGTAACGTTACCAGTATCGGAACCATAGTAGTCAAGGATTTAGTAATTGTCATGGTCGGTGTCGAAGGCATCGGTAAGGCTCTCAGTGCCGAAGATTCAGACTTCTCAGAAAGCTTCAGAACTTTAGGTTTCGGTTTTAAAGTGGAACCTTCAGATGCATGTTTTTGCTTCTTAACAGTTGGTGCTAATAAGAAATTGGCACCGAATAGGAGGATTTTGATCCAGAGACCGGAGGAGACTGGTCAGCCTTGGACAAGGCATCTTTGAATGATGCTTTTAGTAGCCCTTTGAGAATGAATTTGTTTTTCCTCTTTGCCAGAGTTCTGTTGCTGAAATCCTGGCAGATTGTACACTCAATAGACAAGTGTGGGACACCCAAACAATACACACAATGTTCATGTTTATTAGAGTTTGGCATTTTTCTGCCACACTCTATACATTGTTTGAAGCCAGTAGTGGAGCTTTTAGGTTTTTCCACCATTGCACTGAATAAAAACAGCAAGAGAGGCAGAGAGAAATAACAGAATGAGGAAAGAACAGAAAAGAAAATTTCTTCACACCACAAGAAGAAATCTACCAGTGATGGTAGAAAAGTTACCAACAGAAAAGACAGAGAAAGAGAAGGGGAAGGGAAAACTACCAATGATGGTAGATGGAAAAAATACCAATGGTAAAGGAAAACCACACACTCACTAAGGGTAGACCAAGAAATGTAAAACTAGAGAATAGAAGGAATCAGAGAACTATTAAGAAAAGAGAGTATATAAAACATTTTTACTTGGCTACGAGAGAGGAGCTGGCTGACGCGTCTTGTCTTAAGAGCAGCAAATGAGATCTAAGGTAAGGTGGAGAGGGGCATTATGGGTAGACTAGCAGCTTGAAAGATTTTTGGCTGATGTGAGCTATATATCAGCTGGACTGGTTCCAAGGATTGGAAACGTACACCCACAAGTCAAGAATAGATGAAGACTGACAACATCAGATCATGCCTTATTAAAAAAATAAATAAAAAAAGTGGAAAAATTAAATATTAATATCATGAGCCAGAAATGTATTACAGGACCCTGCGTGCAGTAGCTACAGTGATGCATTGCTGTGGTTGCTAACATGGAAGGGCTTAGAGGTGTGTAGTATCCAGGCTGTCAGCATGGATCCCTATACAAATAAGGTGGAGTCACTGAAAGCATAATGGGGTAACTGTGTCCACGTATCCCCTCCGTGTAGGCAGAGGACCATATTGGTGTCCACACAGGAGGTAGCTGACATCAGGAGAGGGTGTGTATAATAACATCTAAGCTGTGCCTGTTTGCTGGTGTGGCGGGCATGCTGAGCATGGAAGTCTGGGGGGGTATGCACTGACTTTTAAGCTTTGTTTACATGTGGGCCATGTGTTTCTGCATGTTTGCGTGGCATGCCGCTGTGCTGAGCATGGAAATCTGGGGGGATGTCCACTGACTGCTAAGCATGGAAATCTGGGGGGATGTCCACTGACTGCTAAGCTTTCTTTACCTATGGGCTGTGTGTTTGTGTGGAGTGCCGCTGCGCTGAGCGTGCAGTGTTTACCTATAGGGAGTGCATTTGTGCAGTGTGCCACAGTGCTCAGAGTATCTAAAAGGCCAATGATGTATTAATTAGTGTTAATCCTTGCTTAACTTCAACTAGGGCAATTAAATGATGTCAGTGATATATTAGGTAGGTGCACTGCATCACAGATAGCCAATCACAGAGGCATCACCTACAGTAGAGCATTATAAAGTATGCATACACCCTACAATCAGATTTCCCCCCATACTCTGCACCACTGGAGTACAGACTTGGGAATTTTAACTGAAAGAATGCTAGGAGCTGCTGCAGGTCTGCTACATACGTATGTGTTAGATGCCGAAGTCAATGCTGCAGCTGCTGAGGCTGACAACAGGCCTAGGCAGAGGAGAAGAATGTTCAGGCTTTGGGTAACCTTCCAGGAGCTACATGACGTGGAGATTGTAAAGTGCTACAGGGTGGACAGGGACATACTACAAGAACTCACTGTGGTCTGCCGCCCTCAACTCAGTCCCAGAGCCAACATAGGGGGACACATCTTCGTGGAAACAAAAGTATGTGTAGACATTAGGATAATAGCCACAGGTACATTCCAAAGACCAATCAGCGACATAATGGAGGTCTCACAGGCATCAGTATCCAGGGTACTCCACCAGTTCCTGGATGACATGCTACCACATACCATTGAGCACATTTATTTTCCCCTCACCCGAGCCGAGGACCAGCAATATGCAACACTTCTACTGTGTAGCACACTACCCTGAGGTACTGGGTGCCATAGATTGCACTCATGTACACATCAACGCACCACCCAGTGAGCAGGGTAGAATCTACTCAACCACAAAGGATATCACTCCATCAACTGTCAGGTCATATGCAATGCCATATCACTCCATCAACTGTCAGGTCATATGCAATGCCTAGGGCATTATCATGAATGTGTGTGCTGGCAGCCCAGGCAGCTATTATGACTCCCATATCTGGCATGCATTACAGCTTTACCATATGTTTGCTAGGAGGGACATCCCACACGGCCATTTACTGGGGGATGCTGGCTATGCACTGAAACCGTGGATGATGACACCTATCAGAAATGCACACAAACCCATGGAAGAATGCCATAATGAGGCACATGCACAAACTAGGAACATCACAGAGTGTGTGTTTGGGTTACTGAAGTCATAGTTCCAATGTCTCGATATATCTGGCGGAGTCCTGCAGTACTCTCCAGCCACATGTGCACAGACGTTCACAGTATATGCCATGCTACACAATATGATCCTGCTGAAGCAGCTGCAACAGGATCAGCACAGGGAAGGGATACACAGCTCCCACCAGTGCCTAGGTCACCACAGCCACAGTCACAGAAGGACTCGGAGGAGAAGCCCCCTCATGATGTCCCTGTAGGCAGACATAAGCATGCCCAGTACACCCTGGTATTGGCTAAGAGACAAGACATAACACACATTCACTGACAATCTAGGGCCCTAGGGACTGACAACTTACCTCTACTGATATACATATAGTAAAATAGCTGATGCCAGACAACCCACAGAACCTGTCCACTTGCACAACACAGAGTCAGCCCTGAACTACAGTTCTGTCAACTGCTACATTCTCAAGTTTAGTCTCTAACCTACACAGTAATTGTAAGAATTACTATAATAAGGTATAATACTTTTTAATTTCTTCAAATCTTTTGGGTTTCTAATACCGTGACAGGAATGGACCCCATTCCTAAGTCAAAGCACTATTCAAGTTCATGAATTTAGTATTGTTTCACTCTGATGTCAGCCAGTAGTGCTCTTAGCAGTACCCGCAGTGTGCCCAGTAATGACTCCTTCTGGAATTCATATGGAGTTACATGTATTGGTAGCATATCTAAATACGATTGTAGACTCTTTTATAAGATCTGTTGCTCCTACTACTATTGGAACTGTCTATATATCTTTCTTCCACAATGCTCTTGTTTCTGCCTGCAGATCCTAGTATTTTATGACTTTGTGTCTCTCTGTACACAAGACACTGTAGTCAGTGGGTGTGGCAATTTCAATGATCAATGCTACTTTTATCTTCTTTCCTTGGACCACTATATCTGGTTTTCTAGCATCTATCTTTTGAACTGTTGGTAATGGATGATCCCATGTTATGTAAACTTCTTCATTTTCTATGATGCTTTGTGGCTCATGTTTCCAGTGTTTTTCAGCCACTTCAATACCATAATGTTTGAACAATCCCCAGTGCAACAATCTTGCCACATTATTATGCCTTTCAGTATACAGTCATCCTGCCATTAGTATGTCACAACCAGCAATGAGGTGTGCAACTGTTTCCAATTCGTTTTACAAAACCTATATTTGTCTGTTTCTCCCACATGTTCAATGGACTTTATAAACCAATGATATAAGGTATCATATGTATGGGTCTGCTGCTGTTATGAAAGGAAATATAGTGGACTATTTGGTCAGCGTTAACATCTACATGGGAAAACTGATACCCAGTCCAATAGTATGTTCCTTAATTTTCACTAGGCCTTACGGTGGAATATTTACATCAGGCAAGGAAGATGTTAAACAGTGGGCACGCATGATATTTGGACAACTCTCTACCCAAGCTGATCATGTGCTGTTGTTCCCCCACCCCCAACACAGCAGTATACCCATATAACTGCTTTAACAGGAAATGAGCTATGGTATATCACTGGACCAGGCAATCTCGGGGCTGTAACATAGATAGCGCTCACACATTGTATGTCTCTCTTCACACAGGATAACAATGTACATATGTATGCTGTTGATTGTGTGATGAATGACCCTTCTCTGTCTAGTGACCTGTGTGGCTCAGTGGACTAGGGAAGCTAGGGGTGATAATTCTAATCTGGAATTACTCACATCTTTTGCATGTAAGGTAGTAGTATGTTGGTG